>NW_027272507.1:322500-360098 GCF_040938485.1 Diadema antillarum
GGGTAACACAGAAAACCAGGCGTAAATAAACAGAAATTACGGCAGATGACAACTGGAAAAATACACGGTTGATGCGTAAAGTGAATTGCCATTGCAAATTACCGATTCGATTAGGGTGTGCGGCTAGAGTTCTCCCTGCCTGCAAATAATCGCGAAGATACTGGGTTGGGAAGGCGATATCCATATATTACATATCTTATTGTTGAGGATGTGTGAATTGTCAGATTTTGGCCTAAGGGGAGGAGTGCATCTGAGCACCCTGCAAAACGCCACGACAAGGATTCTCGTCCTCTTTGTTACCTGCCCACGCTCCTTCCCCTCCCCCGCGCATCGATTATCTATCACGTTCACTCTTCGCTGTTGCGCCCAGCCCTCTGCCAACTCGTTGCCGCGGGGCGCTGCCGAGTCTGCCGGCGAGAATCGAAACAACGAAATAGATATTTTCCCTAACACTCCTCCCCCACTCTCGTATTTCTTTTCTACACATGATCGCGACAGTTTTTCTCCTTGATGTTTGAAATGTTGGTGAAAAGAGGGAGAGACAGATAAGTAAAGGAAAAAGAAAAGGAAAGAGAAGAGGAACAATATTATATATAGAAGAGGAAGAATTACTTTGGGTGAGCACTCGTGAAAGACATCTTGCCCGATCAGACGGCAAGTTTCAAACGGGCGGATCGCGAGCGGACCTGGCGGAGGAGCGGTGGAAGCTCTCTTGCACGCTCCGAAGCCCCCTGACAAGCATCAAAGTCGAAGGCAAGGGAACGGTAGCGAAACCGCGCACTCACTGCCCATTCAGCTGTAGTTAAGTGTCACTTTTTCTCATTTCAAACGTCACAAATTCACGCAAGGCTAGCCAGAAGTTTTCTCCTCCGCTTACCCTTTAAAATCCCTTTCTCTCACGTTCTCTCTTCCTCTCCATCCAGCTTTTTTTCCCGGTAGGTACAACTGCCTCAAAGTTCTTCTTCTTCTCTCTTATTATCTTCTTTTGCTGGATTTCTTTTTTTTTTTCTTCCTCGCAACTGCACTCACGTTCTCACGACAGTCGTGTGACTTCGAATAGTATTACTCTTAAATGCCCTTTATGGCGATGATTTGAATTTCAACATTGGCTTTGAACAGGCAATTACGCGCTTGTCAGGATCTTGACACAAGGTAGATTCGACAGAACCAATCATACAAAATAGAATTCAACACAACCACCAACAACAGCGACAACTAGGCCTCTCGCGTGACTAAACATGTCCAGAATCTTTAGCAGGCCTATTAAGTATACAATATGCAGATGTGTGGTGGTTATGTGTGGCGTGTGAATGTGTTTGTGTGTGTCGCCATGACGGTGTGATTGTGTGTGTGTGTTGTGTGTGAAGGTACGTATATGTTTTGTCTTTGTTTTATTGTTAAGAGTTAGTCATTACCATAAAGTGTCAGTGAGCTGGTGATATAAGTCAGTTCGCACTTTGCGCATGAGCAGAAAAAAAGGTCATTATTGCAATACCAGGCATGTTTTTTTTTTCTTTAAACATTTCACTGAAATAAGCATCTGTAATGTAATTAGTATTCTCGCAGTCCTTACAAAATAATGGTGCTTCCCAGCAATACACTTGACGCAACAAAGTGTTCATTAAATTGTTAGTATTTGGCAATAATAATAGAAAAGGTTTGTGTTTGTCAGTTCATTCAATGCAAAACAGTGAAACTGATTGCCCGAAAGTGTTTAAATGAAGGGCCATGGACTGGTCAGCAGTCTCGCAAGCTAATTCCTTGTTTGAACATGAATTTCATAAACCGTGCTTATTGTTACGTTGGGTAAGCTTATATGCATTATTTCTATCTGAAAGTCATGGATTTTATTGTGGTTTTTATATATTATTTACACATTTATCATGTGTTTGTCTTGTCTACTTGTGCTTGTCTGTATAAGTATGTATTTGTGTGTACTTATATATATATATATATATATATATATATATATAGGCAACTTGCTTCCTTGATGTTATTTATAGTTATTTTGTCCACGAGGAGACTGCAAAATACAAGCTTGGCTTTCAACATGTCTCCTCCTTTTCCTGCAATTCTAATCTTAATTCAATTTCATCTGCTTATGTGATGCGTATAGTATTGCTAATTTCACGTCTTTTTCTTTGTTACACATCGTATTGATATTGTGTTATTTTGTGTATGCAAATGTGTTGTATTGTTGGAAATGAAATAAATGAAATGAATGAATTATCATGCAATTTTCCGTGATTTTTAAACTTTTTAAAGAGAAAGAGAGAGAGAGGGGGGGGGGGGGGAATGAGTTAAGAACATTTACGTGTGTATGGGGGGGGGGGGGGGGTGGGTGCAGCCCAGATCCCCCCCCCCCCTCCGTTCCGCTGCCCCTTAATTACTTATTGAAATGCCATAGTCCAAAAGCTGCCCAGAAATGTCACGTCCAATGGGTTTCCAGGTAACATTATTACCGATCTTATCAAATCCATGTCTTTCATTTGGATTTTTGCCAATCAAGCCGATTAAGACGCTCTTTTATTTTATCTTACATGAGGTAGGATAAGTATACGTACATGCACAAGATTGATCACTATTTAGAGTATCTTGACTTTGATTTGATTTGTGTTGGTTTGGTTCATTTCTGCATTTACTTGATATTCATCCTCCTATTTTTCATGTTTTTTCTTTTTCAAATGTTTTCTCCTAAGTTCCGCCATATACCATGTTTACCAGAACATATACTGGGTATGGCTATATGTATCTCACCAAGAATGTGATTTCGATCCAACTGTAGAAATAAATGTACATGCAATGATGTTGTCGGAAAGAGATAGTTATATTACTACACACTGGCGGTGGGTATATACAGAGCATGGGCGATGTTCATTATTCCGAAGGTTCGTTATTCCGAAACACAAAAACACTGTACACATAGATGTTCGTTAATCCGGAAATGAAATAGCGTTCGTTACTATAACGAACCTTAAGAATTACGAATCTTATTTCGTTTACGGATTGACGAACCTGATGCGAAATAACGAACTTTCGGAATGACGAACTTTCGGAATTTCGAACCTTATTTCATTTCGGATTAACAAAATTTTGGAATAATGGACTGTAGCCCACATCATTATTTCCACAGACAAGTTCTGAAGAATATTATGACACTCAATCCTACAAATGATATTATCTATTTGTCCGCAACATACTCCCGGGTCCCATTTCATAAAAGGTTGATACGATGACAACTCTTGCTGAAATGGCAATTGTCATGGTAACGACAAGAATCCAGCTTCCATGATTGGCTGTTGCTATTGGAAGTTGCCATTCCAGCAAGAGTTGCCAGCCTACCATCTGTTATGAAACAGGGCCCCGGTCGCATGTCAAAGGTCAAGAATAGAATAAATTGTACACAGTGGCAGAAAACATTATTGCTATACTGTCGACGGGACAATTATGAATGTTTGCATGAACGATTTAAGCTTCAAAGGTAACGGCAATACTGCTCAACTGCTGTAACACCACCAGATGCAGGAAACTCTATAAAGTAGATCAATCAATCAATCAATCAATCAATCAATCAATCAATCAATCAATCTATCTATCTATCTATCTATCTATCTATCAACCAGTTTCATTCCTTTTGTCCATTTAGATTTTTTTTTTGTTTCAAGTCCTACACATTAACACATAAAACAATAGACAAAAATAAAATCAGAGTGTATCCAAGACATTCATCATAAATGTGATTTTGACATATCATTATAATTGTACAAAAAAACCTTACAACATACTGGTTAAAATCCAGCATCCAACCAAATATCTGACACTTCATTGAACTTTGAAGTGAATATTGCACTTTTCAAAGCACAATTTAACATTACCACAATTGATCATGATTAATCAAATAACACAAAATTGTGAAACGATTTATGAAATGAATTATCACATTGGGCACACAAACGGAATACATGAGGCAGCCACTATCAAAAATTAGATAATACACTTCAATATCCACTGATAACCAATCGGGTTTGAAATGAAAAAAAAAAATAGATCCGTCAACAATATCTGCAGATAAAATGGTCAATATAGTACTACAATGCTTCTAAAAGTAATTGAAGCTTTTCGTTTTATGTTCCAAGGCGAAAAAGTGTTCTAGAAAACACCAATTGAAGGCATAATTTTGGACCATTTGTAGATGAAACAAATACCCAGCATCAGTGCTTTGAAATAGATCTAAAATTTTAGTTTGGGGTATAGAAACAACCAATGTAAAAATTTGAACCAGTATAATCGATGTTAAGTATATTACAAAACGTGAACAATAGTTACAATAAAAATGTTTCGAGACTAAACTGTCTACAGTTACGGTCTAATGAGAAAAATAGTGATATCTCCTTATATTTTAGGCTCTATTGCAAAACATTTATGTGGTAAGATATTTTCTGATACAACTGACCTACACATATGCATCAAAAATAATATCTTGAACATTTTTAAATCACTGCTCCCAAATGTAAACAGGACCTTTAAGTTTGGCCTAGTATACAATGACAGTATTCCGTATATGATACAAGGACTGGTCAAAGCCGAAATGTAACTTCCTTTCAGCCAACCTCTTCACATGCTTAAAACAGAATAGAGTTTTACTAAGCAGAGCGCTTGAAAATTAGCAAATTGATAGTTGAATTATGAATATTCGTTTTATATCTTAACATTATAACTATGAGTATGTATCTGCGGTATGGGTGAATGTGTGCATGTGTGTGTACATTCTTTTTCGCTCTCATCAAGACTTTAGCATATGCGAGGGAATAATAGTTGGCATGGCATTTTTCTATTCTCAGCGGTAAAACGATTAACCGTCTACTGTGTTAACCTGCAGCAACTGCTGTTTTGAGCGTGTCCGTAAATTAATAATAATGCAATTTATTTCAATTCATTTAATTGTGTTTGCTGTGTAGTTCGGTCGAGGCTGCCTTGAGAAAGTTCGTGTTTAAAAGGTTATGATATAGAATACAGAATTAATGATGAATAGAATAGAACACAGAAATGAACTTCATGCATATAACACATCACACTGTGCGAGAATACAAGGGAATGCAGTGACGGCGAAAATGACATTATGACTTATATTTTTGCAACTGGCCTATTAGATAAGCTAATGACTGCGTGTTTGTTTGTTTTTTTTTAACTTTTTTGTAAAACAACTCAGAAATCATTTCAGGAATGGTGATATGTTTAATTATGGATCATCTCAGAAGTAAGCAAGTGAATTCAATACGCAGGAACTTTCGTTACGTTGGTAACCGTTGTAAAATTGTTCGATACATCGAAGATGTTCTCCTGTGATCTGCATGTGAAAGAGAAATTCCACTAAATTAATATCCATGCAGTGAAGACATGGCACAAGAGAGGAAAAAAAAAAAACCCCATGAACAATGACTTCAGCAGGCCTCTTTAACATCACCCAAACTACTGGCCATTTTCCCAGTTTATCATTTTGAATCTATATAATTACTAAATTTTGCTCATCTCTCTCAATGATGTATAAAATATACAGCAATATGTTGTGTCCCACGAGTTCATGATGTATAGTCTCAAAAGACACTTAACTTGTTTTCATTAGACCGCGTGTTTATACATGATCATATTAGAAATAGCCACGTGCGGTCGAAACATTGTATTGTTTACGCCAAGTGTCAATTTCCGTGACGCACTAGAAGCCGTCTTTAGACTTGATTTAAAAAAAAAAATGTAATGTGTCCTGTCCTTTGTTTATGCAAATCAATATCATCAGCCATTTATTGTCCGAGGCATGAGCTCATTCTATTTTTCGGTTTGCGGCGACTCCCAACAATAGATAATAATGTTTCAGTATAATATTCATTTAGTTATGGGATTAGGTTAAAGAGCGGGAATTTCGATGTCCACGAACACTGAAAGTTGTTGTTAAGTAAATTCGCCTTTCTCCTTCTCAAACGATCCAATATACTACGAGGAAGTTGCATCTTTGCACGCAATGCTGGTAGCATGTAGAGCTTATGCCCATGTGGAGAAGGGGGTGGTGTTGGGTGTTAGTAAAATTTGCCAACATGATTTCTCGCATTTTTTTTTTCGAGCGGTAACCCTCAAGGGTTGAACTTCATGCCCGGAAAGATAATACATGTATTATACTTTATCCAGTATTGCATTGTGACGAAGTGACAAACGAAATATCCCGGAAGGCTGCTCTGAATTTGATATGTCGCGACATTGTCCCTGACACAGTATATGCCAAACCTATACCAGCAGATTTTGTAGTTTTATGCTATATTTAGTGGAAGGAAAAGCGTCAGAAACAACGCATCCTTTAGCTTGTAATTATATAAAAAATATATCTTACATTGAATATATAAAATATACAACAAAATATGATAATGATTATGGACAAAGTTGAGCACAAAACCTAAATAAAAACAATTAAGCACATACTACGAATATACTTGATATACTTTCCGCAATATTTCCCTGGCGGTTCATAGACTAACAAAAAACAAACAAACAGAACAAAACAAAAACAAACAATCAGCGGAATAGGCATAGCTTGGTATGCGCATGTCTATATTGGATCTCTGTTGGCGAATTCAACGCAGGGGGTGTCACGTGCTTTTACGCAGCCGCAATTTGCATAATCCAGACTAGATTTAAACCACCTTTAGTAAATTTCCGTGTTCCTAGGATGCGATCAACCGCCATCTCCCCCCACCCCCACCCCCACGCACACGTCATTATTTTGTCAGCGATACTCGTTCATACTTAGCGAATTGATATGACAAAATGACAACAGTATGCCTCAAAATTAAGAAAAAAATATGAATGTCAAACAATACGCGAACTATAATTACACGACGATGCACGTCAAACACTATAAGCGCTGTTGATAGAGAGCTGTCGTATTCATATTTTAACGCTCAAGTCAGAATTAAATTTTTGATGATTATGTTGATGGTACTGATGATTGTTCGTATAATCGTAGGCTGCCTCTAGCCCTTTTATACATCTTATACGCTATCAGTTGTGTGTTATTGAAAATCTCGTCAGCAATACAGCAAAGAGGAAGATGAAGTCCCATGCAAGAGGGAATGATTGAAAGAGAGGGAGAGAGAGAAGAAAAAGAACTTTGCCTTTTTCTGAGCAATCAACCCCTCACCAAATGTCCTGCATTACTGCCCAGCGGTTTTGACTTTTTTGGAGAGCTACGCAAACTCGACGTCGTTCGACGGGGTACGCCTCCCAGCAGCGCCTGTCTAATTGCGCCGGCTAGCTGGAGCCGCCAGATAAACACTGGGCGGTGACAACTTTACTGGTCCTCAAGTACTGTGTGTAGTAAGTAGAAGCCAAGCCGAGAAAGGGTGGGGAGAGAGAAGGAGTGAGGTGTGGATAGAAGGAAAGTCCAAGTTACGAGGGGAAAACGGGAAAAAAGTCTGAGACAGACCATGTTGTAGCGCCATGGACAGACAGAAGGAAATTATAGAGAGAATGAGATTGAGGGGGGGGGGGGGGGAGGAGGGGAGAGAAACAACAAAGAGATTTCCTCAAGACTTGTAATCGAATTTTCATAAAATGCTACCGAAGGAGGGATTATTGGATGGAGTGAATAAAAACAATCGTCACTCTTCAAGACTCAGTATATGCTTCAAGTTAGTTTGTGTTACAATACCAAGCAGTATACTGTATGTGCCATGAGGATTATAGCTGTACGTCCAACTTACAAGTGCACACACCCAACAGAAATCTTAGATCTTCAACTCAAAGTCATGACCTCTACCTTAACCATACTTCAATTACCGCTTTACACAGAGTCAAGCAAAATGATAAGATTTTGACAGTGCCTGCATCCAAAAATGGGACAATAAAGTCCCCCTTCAGTCAGACAAATGTTTTACAATCCGTCATGATCCGTGAGCGTCTTTAAAAATATATATCTGAAAATACTTTTTCCTCCCTCGAATGATAATTCGATGGTTTCATTAGTTTTCAGTCTTCGTTAAATCCACTGCAATATTCAAAGATGCGTTAATGTTTTATACTAT
Organism: Diadema antillarum; assembly: GCF_040938485.1. NCBI lineage: Eukaryota > Metazoa > Echinodermata > Echinoidea > Diadematoida > Diadematidae > Diadema > Diadema antillarum. The sequence continues at coordinate 330,570 of NW_027272507.1, forward strand.
AGGGCCTACACAATCTAAAAAAAGAAATGGTAAATCAACTTTATAAATGTTGTCACTCCCCCAACCTTTTGTCAAATGTTAAATTTCACACTTCAATTATTAGATTAACCATTTCATTTTTAAACTAAGAATAATGAAATGGTAAATCTAATATTTCAAGTGTAAAATGTAACATTTGACTAAAGATTAGAGTGACAACATTTAAAGTTTTGATTTACCATTTCATTCCAAGTAGAGTGTACGCATAAACTTTTATTGTATCATTATCTTCGTGATATATCAATAGCTCTAAGCCTTATATCTAAGGGCATACAAATTGAACATTGCATGTAGGCCTACGCATTTATGAATGCATGTATATATGTATCTACTGTATGTATGTATGTATGTATGTATGCATGTGTGTATGCATGTATGTATGTATGTATGTGTATGTATTGCGGATGTACGTACACATACATGTATGCATGCACACATGTATAGTAAATGTTTCAGTGTTGTATGCGTAACATTTTTGAAAATTGTAAAGACGGTCTTCCAACCCAATTTTAAGAGGCATTATGATAAAACAGAAAGCACATGCGATGCTCGGCATCTTCTTTTATTCTCTATCTTTGGGAGATGACTGGACAGATACAGTTTAATTTAAAAAATATCCTCCTCTCCGTGGTGTTTGATTTTTGGAGTATTGTTCAGAGACGCCGGATAAAGGCGATCGATGTCACCAGCACGTGATGCACTGCACATTGCAGATAAAATGGTCTCCTAAAAATACTAGAAATGGATTTCCTAGATGAGGAAAGATTGGTCACGTTGACACCTCCTCGGGATGTTATACAACCGGCATTGTCGGGCGCTAAATACGCAAGCTAAATACGCAAGCAACAATTTTATTAAAGAGGGTAAACCTATCAAACATATCACTTTTCCATCATGCTCCACGTCTTTGGAACTCTCTACCTATCCAACTTCAAAATTGTAACAACTTTGACACCTATAAATCTGAACTGAAGACCTATCTTTCCAGCAACTTTGTGTGAATAATATATAGTTATGTGACATTGTCGGAGCCGGGTGCCTTTGATTCTTTTTTTTTTTTTTTTTTTTTTTTGGGGGGGGGGGGGGGTGTGTTTTTTTAATAGACAAATTGCGCTATATGTAAATGCTGTTCACCAGCATCACCATCGTCGTCGTCGTCGTCATCATCATCACCATCATCACCATCATCATATCTGTGTGGATGTAGTCTGCGAACGACAGTAACTTGAGAGAAATGTCATTTTATTACTGTCACGTTGGTACATGTAAATTTATTATAGTAATCCCAACTAAGAGCTACATCTAAACGAGAAATAAAAAAAAAAGAGAACGTTGACATCATATCATAGGAAATGAGCAAGGACGATGACAGCAGACGCATACGAATCCAAGAAAATGTCAACGAGAGTTCTAAACTGATGACAGAAGAAATGTTATATGAGCACAAAGTGGGGGGGGGGGGGGGAGAGGCATAGATTTCAAGCATAAAGGAGCAAATTTGTTCGTCCATGAACACTTTAAAGACACGACGAAACAAAAAGCAGAAAAACAGCGAAATAAAAGAATGAGAAACAAGAAACTAAACAGAGAGCGAAAAAAGGACACTTTAAGGGGAGAGAGATCTAGACCCAATATTATGATTGGTGCGTGTTAGTAAGATGACATTTCAAACGAATAGACAGGGGCTCACGGCCATTGTTTGCCGTAGCAAGTCTATGGATGTGCAATATCCTATATCTACACCCGTAATTTAGATAATTGCCAAGAACTAGCGTAATGACATCACGGCCACATTGATTGATGGGCAAATGAAGAAGAAAATTGCCCTGTCACATTAAACAAAGAAGAAAGAGCGGAAGGGTGGGGTATACGAATTTACAAAGCAAGACGAAAACCGAGAGAAGCGATCGAAACAAATCGCGTCGCCGCGCCAATAGATGGCAGTATTGCAAGAGCGGGATCTAATTTTTCAGAAATTCCTTCGACTGTATCGTTAGCGATGTTGAGAGGATTCATGCATTTGCAATGACGATAAACGTTATCGTGTGTAATCGCATTAGTTCTTCGTTCTTCTTTTTGTGTAACAAGAAGTCACATGCAGTTACAATGATAAATTTCCAGTTGGAAAAAATAGCAAAAAGTATGTTTGAGAAGGAGAAAAAAAAACCCCCAAACAAACCCAAACAAATGACCGCCAAAGCATATCAGCAAAGTTGAGAAATCCGCGAGAATTATGTACTACGGCCACGGTTAGATTTGGGGCCATAATGTCTATTGGCGCGAATATCGATGAAGAAAAAAGCGGAAGCCGTACGCTCTCAGACGATATGTCAATCCATTCTACGGCTATCAGTTCACGAAACTCAAACAAAGTGCTCTTCCTGCGATAATATTGACGCGTAAAATAGCAGGGAAGCAAAATGACATAGCCCAGCAAACAATGGGACACGGCCCGACACGGGGGTACTTTCATCGCCCTATGTTATCGCAGCTGTGTCAAGGTTTCGGGCAGTCGAGTCATTAAAGCACGTCTCCATGCTTGTCTTCTTTCTTTACTACTTTCCCTTACTTTCTGTTTTTTTTTTCTTTCTATGTGTGTTCTTTCTTATAACTTCTTCTAAAGTCCCTTGGTTTTGTTCGATGACGAGCGACTCAAAAGTGCTACAGTGGAAAACATGTGGCGGAAACTAGTAGAATGAGCGAGTGAACAACGTTTACAATGTGCGTGTGTGTATGTATAGTGCGCACGTTTGTAGCGTGTGTGTGTGTGTGTGTGTGTGTATGTGTAACTGTGTGTCACACTCGTGTCACGTGTGCCTGGATGCGCGCACATCACATGTATGTTTGACAGATATTAGTACAATGTAATAAGACATGATACATTGTACATGTATTATCAATCATTAAACAAAATAAAAAACAGTGATACCGTGGATATTATGAGATCCAATGTTAAAGTAAAAGCTGTTCCTACAGGAAACAGAGTTAGTTAAGTGAAAATTACACACAAACACACACACAATACACACATGCACACACACACACACACACACCAAATGAAACACACATACAGAGGAAAATATGGACTTCTACCAGTGCTTAATAAAATATAGACACACAGAAATGATGTCTACATACATAATCACATAAACCTTCCGACATACACATATTTTTTATTCACACACACACACAAAAAAAAAGACGTACATCATTTCACAGTGACCTTTTACAATGCACATGAAAACATGTTCAATGTTGCTCAAAATCTTGAGGGTTTAAGAAGGAAAAATCATCTGGATCAAGCAAAATATCCCTTGGACTCCCACTGCAACATCATTATGTGAGATAATGTTGTATCATTCTTAGATAAAACATCTCTACCTGTTCAGCAAAGTCTACTGCAGTGATATCAAATCCTTGTTTATACTCTTGCGACAGAACACACAATTCTTTGGCCATTTTTATTGAGGAAACACAAAAAGGCTCTTGAATAGTTCACAGGTAAAGTCGACTTTCAAATTTGTCTCTCTCTTTCTCTATCTATCTATCTATCCATCCATCTACTTATCTATCTATCTACCTGTAATATATATCTATGTGTGTGTGGATGTGTGTGTGTGTGTGTTTGGGTGCGTTCGTATGTGTACATGTCGAGTTGTTATGTTGAAGGGAGATGATTGGCAGTATAAGTTGGTAATGGATTTGTCTTTTGAATGGCATTTGTACCGTTTTTATGTTCATGTTACGCCCAGAATGGGTTGATTTATGATTGATTTGAATGAAATCAATAAGATATCATTGAAAAACGAAAAAAAAAATGTTTATCTCAAAGGTAAAATAAATCTTGATTTCAAGTTAAAGGAAAACCTATCTCTTGAATCTTTTGAAGGTATCATCAAGTTTCAAAACTGCAGTTTGCCTCGAGTGCCACAAATGTTGGATAAATCTTTAAAAATATCAAGTAAAAAAAGAAAACCTATCTCTTGAATTTTGTGAAGGTATCATCAAATTTCAGAACTGTAGTTTGCCTGGAGTGCCACAAATGTTGGATAAAACTTCACACTGGTGAAAAAAAAAGGAAGATTTCATTTCTACAAACTTGAACTTTACCAACCATCATTTTCCAGATCACAATGCATACCATGTGTGTTTAGAAAACACACTTCCTTCTTACCAAATGAAGCAGTTCTTTTCTTTCACTTTTATTTAAATACAGCAAACAGGATGATGTTGAACAGGAGATATAACAGCACCAGGTAGCGCAGAGGAACAAGAAACTATGCGCCAGATCGATAAACATCTTCTTGAAATATTGGCAATAATAGATATTGGCATCTGCAAATTGTCGGAGAGCTGACAGCATTCCTGTACCAGTGTAGTTTTAGAAGCAAATGCACCATCTTTATGACAGGACAACATGCTGCCATCATTTGGGGGGGGGGGGGGGGGGGGGGGGGGGCTCTCGTGTGAAACACACCTTGCACTCGAGTGTCCTGTTCCCTATCACACCATTTAATAACAACTCTCTTTCCACCTCCTTCAGACCCCCTGCGTCAAGGGGGAAAGCATTTATCACGGTCGGAGTGGTCCGAAGTGCCGAGGTGCAGCCTCCTGAGTATTAATAAATTGTCCGTCACCATTTTAACGGCCTTCTTGGCTTTCCTCTTAAATCTTTGGGAGAGTGTGAGCAGTTTTGCCACCATCGACAAGGCTTTCGAAGCAGCTCCCTACGAAGGATTTGGACAGCGGCCGAACTGCAGGTAAGGCAGTTGTTTTGATTCGCAAAGGAAGAACTATTACAAAGAAGCCTACAGCAGTATGTCATCAATTAACAAGTTACACATTATAGTTGGCATCCTCGAAGTGTGGACATAAATATGCCTTCTGATGACTTAAAGGAACATATATACAGGCGACTCCCATTAATAATGAACTCCTCGCAACAGACAGTTTTCTTTGGTTATATTGATATTTCGTTATAGTCAAACAATAAAGTATGTAAAGATATTTAGACAATAATTTTGGGATCTGAATTTGTACTTTGTTATAACGAGAGTTTTGTTATAACCATGTTTGTTGTAACCCGAGTGCACTGTATTTGCGTGATTCCATGATACAGAACTTATTGAGTATGCCAGCAGAGAACACAATTATTGCATTACAGCTCTACCCCAAATCATGCAGTCCTTGAGATATCTCTATCAATAATCCCTTCAACGTCTATTCATCTGGGAAGCCAAGGCTGCCCTGTAATATACAAAATGATGCACAGGTCTGAGTGCATCAGGAGGAGTTATGTGCATCAACGGTAACTAATGGAATGCTTAACAAATGAGATGAAGCCCACTGGTTCAGGCTAAATTCTATAGTTATAGCATGCACACTTTTCCGAACAATGAATAGAAAGACAAGTGCATCATCTGTTTTATAGAATGGGGGACAAATCTTTAGCAAGAAATCTGTTTTTTTTTAAATCATGTTACCTGATGGCAGATTTAGTGGATGCATTTCCCTTGGCTTGCCATAGCTACAAGCCATGCATCCTGTAACTACTAGATGCATGGTAAATTTACTTGATGCATGGTTAGTTAGCCAATGGGCATCTCTTACTGAGTGCGTGAACGCTTATATAGTGCGGGAACTCTTGCTATAAGTGTGTGATAACATGTTTACAGAGGCCATTGTCAGTGAGGCAATGTGCAACAAGTAAAAATCAACACACAGCTCTCGACCAAATAGCTCCCAAAATTTTCTAGACCCGTTCTATAAACTCTGTAAGTCTCTGGTGTAACAGTAAGAGTTCCTTTGCTGTTTGCATTTTGCACATATTTTGTGTACAGGTGGAGGACTATAGGAGAGGGGTGATACACTAATGCAATCATTTCGTGTCATCGAATTTAAATCAACAGCATTCAAAGGAAATTCAGCTTGATTGTACCCACTCTTAAATGTCACATTCTTACTCCTGAATGCATTTATACATGTGTCTGAATTTCAACCATAAGCAGTGTAATATTTTGCTCACACAATTTGAGTCTCAATGTTTACATTTAAGCCATTTCCATTTTTGCAATCCTGCACTCTCTTCTGCAGCTTACGAACACATGCAAGATTACCGATGAATTAACAAATTCATGATTTTGCTACCTGGGCATACCCAAGATGCTACAGTGATGGTCTGCAAATCATCCATTGACCTTTGACCTTTTGATCTTTGACATGTCTTAATGCAACAAATTTTGGACATCCTTCTTCCATCATCTACGGGGTGAGGATCAGTCCTGAGTGTTTTCCTTTCTTCAGGTGCGCCATCAGAAACGATGCTCAGCAGCCTCATCCAAAGACTAGCCCATCGCTATGGCGACATGAGGTGTGTGCATCATCTGTGTCATCATTAGGGGGGCAAGGTGTAGGCTGCATCATCTGGGCTTCAAGAACGTCAGGTCTTCTGGGAGATGATCGGCAAGAGCGATTCCCTGCTCCATGCACCCAGTGGCCAGTTCCTCGATGAAACCATGCCAGTAGATGACTAAGCCAGACCCAAACCTGCACAGGTAGCACATAGATAGCAAGAAAGGATGATTGTATGCACAGGCAACTACAGTACATCTTTCTTTCATATCAATTGTATGGTTATAACTAGAAATGTCGTTATGGCGACTGGTATGCCTCCGCCATAATGCATGATTCTCCTAATAGGTCTATAGTACATGTGGACAATGTGTGATTACATTTTCACAAAATTGGCGAAATTTTAAAATGACATGTTTGTCACAAATGTATTGAATGTTTACCTTCCTTGACCTATGTTTAATTGGATGAATAGGAGAGCATGTATTTGGGGATTTAAGAACTTTAACATGACTTTGACCAATTCATAAGTTTATGCACTGAGTAATTTTCAAGGTATGGAGAAAAAGCACAATTTCTGTATTGAACAGTAAATTGTTATCATTTTCATCTGGCCTTTGATTTATAAGAGAATCACTGTCAGGCAGAACATACATAAATTCAGCATGTACTAAGTTTCAAGGTAACTTGAGCCACTTCCGAGATATGGAGAAAGAATTAAGTTCAGCACTTTCACTTGATCTTTGACCTTTTGACCTTTGACCTTCTTGGCAAAAAAAAAAAAATCCCAGAGAATCTCTATTGGGTTATACATGCATACATCAAGTTTAAAAAAAAAAGAAGAAGTCCTGCTGGCATTGCACAAATATAAGGAAAATAGTAAAATTTTGAAGTATTGCCCTTGACCTTTGACCCCTGACCTTTGACCCCATGAACCCTAAATTCCCTAGATAACCATTGCCAGTCAGTAGATGCATATATATACTATGTTCCATGAAGATACCTTGAACAATTTCCAAGATACAGAGAAAAAAATGAAAATTTAACATTTTATTTGACCTTTTGACCTTTGACCTTTTGACCCCATGACCCCAAACTTTCACCAGAGAATCTTGATTGGGTAGTACATGTATACACTAAGTTTCAAGAAAATATCTTCAGGCATTGCATAGATATGGGGGAAATAGTAAAATTTTAAGCATTTGACCTCGACCTTTTGACCTTTGACCTTGAGCATGTGCACCCAAAAGTTGATAGGCACAACTTCACCCCCTAATACACATACATGCCAAGTTTCATTAGGATACCTCAAAAGGTTTTGGTAGTTACCCTGTCCACAAAATTCATTACAGACGGACGGAAGGACGGACGGACGGAAAGACGGACGGACGGACGGACGGACGGACGGAAAGACGGAAAGACGGACGGACGGACGGACGGACGGACGGACGGACGGACGACCCGAAAACATAATGCCTCCGGCACCACTTCGTGGCGGAGGCATAAAAACATCTCTCTCTCCATCCATCTATCAATACATCAATTCATAGCAACCTTACTGCCACTCCATGCAAACAGAGTATAGATTAACTTCAGGGGGATCATACCAGACATCTGGTCTTGTCTTGTTGCTTTATCAACATGATTTTTTTTAATGACATATCTTAACAATCAAACAATCAATCTACATCACTATAGGGGGTGCAAAACTAACATTGTGATACACACTGTACAGAGACTCCAACTCTCCCGTTTTCGACGGGAGATCTCCCGCCGAAAACCCATTTTTGCAAAATCTCCCGTTCTCCCGCTTGAGATTTAATTCCTCCCGTCCTGGCTCTGTGTCTCCCGTTGGAAAGGATTTCTTACTTATTGCTATCGTATGTTGAAAAAATAAGCCTTAGATAGCACCAGAGAGCATCTAGAACCCTAGGAACTTCGCGCTTCGCACGCATCAACTTAGAGTCTCCCGTTTGCTAGGGGTTTCGGGCGGGAGAATCTCCAGATCAGAAGGTGCTTGGGGTTGGAGTCTCTGACTGTACCACAAAGTTTAGAAAGGACCAAGCAATGACTTGTCACCTTTTCTACCATGAGGCACTTTTTTCTAGTTTAAATGTAAGTGACTGCCTAATTCAAAGTTTGAATTTGTGAACAAATTGCACTTTGATCTGTTCATTTCACAGGATTTTATGTATATAACCACATTTTCTCAACAACACTGTTTCAAATATATTCTACATGAGACAAGAAAGTTTTAGGTGGAATTTCAACATTCTGACCCCTTCACAAATCCCAGAAAGTTGAAGGCGACTTATTTTGGAGTCCAAAGTACATGCGACCTATTGACATACATATTTCTGCAGTTTGCCCAAAGTACAGAATACAAAAGTGAGCAAACACAAAGTAATTACATTGAAATTGGGTGGACCACAATATTTTGTTGATATGACCCAACTTTGAGGACCCATCTTTTTTGGTGTCCTCATGTTTTTTTTTTTCGAAGGAGGCACATTTCCTGCTACCAGATATGCCAGATACACTTGTTTGTTACAGCAGAATCACCTTGTGTGGGTGACTGATGTTGTTCTTTTCTAGGAATAAAAAATTCAACAACTACTATTTGCAGCTTGGAGAAAACTCTGTTGTGTGATGCAGTTTGAAAACCAGGCATTTTTTTTTCCTCCACCACATCAATATATAACCTGTCATTGCTTTTTAAATCTTTATTTCAAGGAATAACACATACAGAAGTTGCATGGGGGTGGGGGTGGAGAGTTAGGGGTGGAAGAAATGTTCAAATGAGTGCGTGCACAAACATACAATACCTCTCTCAAAGCTTAGCTTTCCTACCATACAGTCCCTCACATTTAAGTGTGCAAAACAAAAATTGATATGGAATAGCATTTTGAAATCCCCTCTCATCTACAGTCAACTTGCACAGCAGTGCACAAGGAAGAGAGAGAGAGAGCTAGATGCTTAAAAACATGACGGATCGCTTTTTCTGTCGGCGGCGAATTCGGAGCACTCTGTGGTGCGGCCTAAAAAGAGTGATGGCGTCCCAATGTTGACGGCAAATTTACGGATCAAGGAAGCTTGCGGCAAAAAGTGCAGGCAAGGCTCTGACTGACCTCTTCTTCCAGCGGGGTAAGATATCAAATTGTGCACCCATCTCGTCTTTGCGATTCCCGGTACTTCTTCGACAATCTTATGCGATGGAGAGTACCATGTATTATGCGTACGGTACATCCATCTCTAGTAATTCTGTTTCTAACTGTGAAGATCGCACAAATTATATGAGGTTGTGGTACTCTTGAGGAAACCTTATTTATGATATATGCTGGCAGCAGAAGAAATTTGGCTTCAGATATTGCGTCAAGAAAGTTTTGAACTGAACCTCATCCACTTTGTGAAAGAGAAATAATTTAAAGGTATTGTTTACCATTGGGAGCAGTGATTTAAAAAATATTCAAGTTATCACATTTGATGCATAAGTGTAGATCAGTTGTATCATAAAACATCCTGCCATATAAAAATTTTGCAATAAAGCCTAATAAATAAAGAGATATCACTATTTTTCTCGATAAATCATAACCGTAGACAGTTTATTCTAGAAACAATTCTATTATAACTATTCTATTATAACTATTGTTCATATTTTGTATATCTAACAATACTCAACACTGATTATAATGAATAACATTTTTACATTGGCTGTTCAAACAACTGATGCTTATGCTGCTTCTTGAGAAATTAGGGGAAATACAATTACAAGGACTTAAAGACAAGTATCTTTGATATCAACCTCAGAGAAAACTACTTCAACTACTACTACTACTACTACTACTACTACCACTATTACTACTACTATTACTACTACCACTACTACTACTACTACTACTACTACTACTACTACTACTACTACTACCACTACTAGCACTACTAGCACTATTACTACTATTACTACTACTAGTAGTACTACTTCCATTAATGATAACAACTATAATAGTTACAATGATGATAATGTTTATCAAATCAGCAGCAGGAGTAATGATAACCACACAAACAGAAATGGAGGACAAAGCAAGCAAAAGTCTCACGCAGCATGTCTGACCCTAATTATAAAGGAGTGTATGTGTATTGGTCTCACAGCATTACGCATTCACAATGTACAGTCAGCTCAGTGGCGGTGACGACCATCAGCGGAAAGAGTGTGGGTGGTCAGATCCATCAGAAATGGGTTCATTCTAACTTGGTTCGATCGCCAATGGATCATGTGACTTACGTGCAGCATCACATCACATTTGATAAATGATAAATGTGAAAGCAGACGCATTTTTATCTGATAACAACCTGGAAGGTGGCCAGTAGAGCACTCTGGAAACAATTGTTGGGGATATCCTTAACCGGTTGAGGATGAGTCCTAAGTATACTCGGGCACGGGTCTATGGGAAGGGCGCGTTGTTGCAAAATCAGCCCATCCTCAACGGGTTAATTTCCAATGCATTGCATGTTTTCAATATCCACTGTAAACCATTGGGCTATTTGATACAGCGACTGTGACTCTTGGAGCTCTTAATGATATCTCGCTACTCTACAGACGAAATTTGGAGGACTCTGGGAAGGTTTTATCAAAGATACGAGCGAGGGCAGCAGCTCGTGGCAATCCTACGCTGCGTAATCATACCACATGCAGATTGATACTCTTCAAATTACATCTGTGACATTCTCACTCTTGGGTTCATGAAGGAAAGAGCATAATACAGACAGAGATATAGGTAGATAAGGACAGAGAGAGAAAGACAGACACGCACACAGACAGACAAACATACATATGGATAGATAGTTAGATAGGGGAGAAAGAGAGAAACGGACAGACAGACAGATATATATATATGTATAAAACATACAGCTAGATAGTCATATGAGAGATAGAGAAAAAGAGAGAGAGAGAGAGAGAGAGACAGACAGACAGACAGATAGACTGTCAGAGAGAAAGACAATCAGTCAGATCTAGCTGAAACATTGATTAATTGATCGCGGAGCAGCACACCACATTGACTGAGGCTCATTTTCCGGGGGCTTGACTTGGGGCCAAGCGCTCCTCCTCTAATAATCAATCATGATATCTCATCAGAAGTTGACAGGTGACAAATATTTTGATTTCTACTCATTCAGCTGCATTCCAATCAGCACATTCAGCTGTTGGACATAAATACATCATATATATTTGTGTGTGTATGTGTGCATCTGTGTGAGAATTTCACATGGCCATACTGCATGCGTACACATGCTTTGTGTGTTTATTTCATATGACCTGAAGACATGACCTTATGCTCCTGCGACAATTGCTCCACTCATATTTTCTCCAAGGAGTTAAAGGGATGGTATAGTATTGGTGGAGATGAGAAATGGGCTTTTAACTTTTTGTGAGATATCAAGAAACCATATGTGAAATAGTACAGAGCATACAATTGTACGAGGAATTCAAAGTTTATTTGATGAAAATCGGTTTTGGAATGGCCGAGACATTAAAAAACAAAGTGAAACAAAGCCGTTGGAATAAAAGGTGGGACCCATCTTTTATTAATACCCGTGGTATTGCTCTGATTTGAGTATCTCAGCCATTTCAAAACCATTTTTCATCAAATAAACATTGAATTTCTCTTGGAATTGCATGCTAATTCATATTTCAAAAGAGGTTTCTCATTATCTCACCCAAAAATGTTAGAAACCTGAAGTTAGGCCTCAACCAAAACTATACAATCCCTTTAACAGGGTTAGGGTTGTGATAGGGTTTTAGGCTTAGTTTGATGTGAGGTTTAGGATTAGGGTTACTTAGGGTTATGTTTGTGGGTTGAATTTAGGTTTGGATTAGCGTGCAGATATTTTGTGGGAGCGATTGTCATAGGATCAAATGTCATGGAACCATTAGAATCATGCCTTGCATTGCAATAGATGTATAGCACAAGTTTAGCTTCCTTAGCTATTGGATAACAAGGGATGGACCCTGTAAACGCATACCACTAATATGAACATATAAACATACACTTCTTACCTACATACAAGCATAAATGCACATGCAAGTGCACACAAGGAAACATTTACACAGACACAGACACACAAACACAAGTATACATTACCAATTTTGTAGAACAGTTCAGATTATATCATTGGACATGAGTAATCTGAATCATTTCATCCACACATGTATCACCAGTATTGCGTAGTCTGGTTATAACTCAAATGACATAACTGCCAAGCAGTAACCACTACATTGTATGTGATAAAAATAAGCTGCTTCTATTTGGCTATTTGGCTGATATTCTAAACTGAAAAAAAAAAGGACAAAGAAAAATCACCATCCCCCTCCCCCCCCCAATATAATAATAATAATAATAATAGTGGCTACTTGTATAGCGCACAGGTCCACTTTTCAGTGCTCATGGCGCTTCAAAAATGAAAAGATATCATATATTTACATGCATATACATATTCAAACATTTCAATGAATAAGAAAATGGTAAACAAAACCAAATATATACCAAATAAAGAATACAACATATACCAATTAAAAATACAATATTGATCCAATATTAATGACATACAGCAATTACAGTCCTCAGTATGAAAGGAACAGATAAGTTTTAAGTTTGGATATGTAGCCAATCCAGAGAAGAGACCTCTAAAAAGACACTACAGCACTCTACAGCTCTGCGACAATAAATAATCATCACGCATCAAATTGTTATTTATTCATTTATTGCTTATTTCTTATATCTGCTTGCACTTATGAAAATTGTGTACTGTTCACCTAACAGTAATCTACATTTTTACATAGGTAGATATACTTCCATAAATTCTCTTTTGTGATGGCATGCACCCCCCCCCCAAAAAAAAAGAAAAAAAAGTTCAATAAATTAGAAAATCACTCAAAGAATGCAGACCTCCGCCAAGCCAGCAGCTCATTTCCACCCTTACATGCATGCAATTTCCCAATAGAGAAGCCTTTTGTATGTCATCAGCTTCCAGCTGTGAGGTGCGTAGCCCCAGCAAAACACCCTTAACTGTATGTAAACCTCCGGTACGTGCAGCTTAAACTCCCAAGTTCATTGCCCTATATGCCAACAGACCAAAAACCCTTCAAAAATCCATAAAAATTCCTTGATCACTACCAAAATTTATTCATCTGTTCATTGAGTCACTATCGACTTTTCCTGTAAGTTTCATTCAAATCCGTTTGTAACTTTCTGAGTTATTTTGCGCACAGACAAACCAACGCCAATGAAAACATAACCTCCTTCCTTGGCGGAGTTAGTAAATACTGCAACACGAGGAATGTTCATGTGCATTTTAATTTCGCGAATTTATTGACAGCCAAGATTCGTGAAATTAAAATGCACACGAAATTTCTTGTCTACACTATAGGCATTGAATGTTAGAGGCAACTCGCGAAACTTTCATGCCGCGAAAAAGGTCGTCAGCTCCAATTTGCGCAAAATTTCATGCCGCGAAAATATCATGTTTTACAGTAGCATCTCCATCTTGGATGCAAACATTCATGGCATCATCAACCAACCTACCTGTTGGCGTAGCTGAGGTACTGGTCCTTGAGGTAGTTCTCATGGCTGAACTTGTCACCAAACGAGGCCTTGCTCTCGATCCAGTTGATGATGTGTCCATTCCAAGCTGGTAAGAAAAGACACCAGACGCTCCACTTTTCAATTTAATTTAATTCAAGTTTTAAAAAGTTCTGTTTTTCCTATTGTGACGACAACTGTTCCTACATCACATAATTTTCTTTCTGCTATTGTAGTTCATGATGAATTTTGTCACCTCATGGTTTCTCCTATGTTTGCCTGTTAACACTCTACTTACTTATTGTGTTTTTGAAATTGACCATGCTCTATCCTGCATTGCATTTTCAGCACCAATTTATTGGGATACAGTGCTTTTCAAATACTCAATATTTATCATAAAATTTGTAATACACATTCTTTTTGTTAAACCATAACAAACATCTTCTTCTTGAATTATTGCAGTGGCTTTATTTGTGATAAACTTGAACTCTATGCTACACAAAAGAGACAAGAAAGTACAATTTTTTTTCTTTATTTATTTTTTTTTGAACAATTAGTCATTTTCAATGGTGAGACAGCCCTTTCTGGAGAATTCTGAAAAATGATGGAATTGACAGACTGAAAAATAAAAAGCTGCCTGACATATGGACAAGCATCACGTCCTTCAATCTGGACTCTTTCTTGTTTGAAGTTCTTTCTGAACACTTACCGACTGGAACCTCCAGTTTAGTGTCTGGTGTCTTATCATAGCCCTTTTTCCTCATGTCATCTTCCTCTGCAAAGGAGAATCAAAAGCAGTTACAAAGCTTATTTGACTTCAGGCAGTGTATGATAAATGTTAAGACTGTACATGAACCGTGACAGCACTATCCCGTCCCTCTAAAAAAAAACAAAAAAAATCAATAACAAAATAAAATAATACAGATTTATAAAGGATAAACAATTAAACTGTCATCATAAATTCAAAACAGGAAATGACATCCACAAATATCAGTATCACTTCTGCACCCACAACATTTAAAAAGGAACATCCTCAACATTGTTGCTTTGCTGGAAATGCTTCGCTGGAAACAGACCTTCCAACATTTCTAACCTGAAATATAGGAATGATTTGGCTCAAAAGTAGGAAAGAAAGAGCAGATCCCATAGGACTGTGTAGTAGAATTTTAAAGAAAAATAGGAAACTCCTATTGAACAAGAGCTGGGAATGGTCAAAATTCAGACTCTTTCCTCCAAATTAAGAATGGTTGGGAGGTCTGTGGAAAGAACCACTTTGTTGCTGTCACAAAGTAGACTTCAGTAGTTGCTTCTCCATTTTCACTGGGACTGCACAGAATTTCCTTTTCATCGTACACAGCTAACTGTGTAAATTTTATTGTCAAAGTGTTACGAACAATTCTCGGTACCGCCAATACCTAGGTGCTGTGCACAGAGCAGTGTTTCAGATGCATTATGGGAAAGCTCAGGGGACAAACTTGCTCTGGTTTTGGCTGCATGTGCACTCCGGTCACATTCCATCTTTATTCAGGGTTATTGTTTGTTGAAGATTTCTTTGCTTTCCATCATGTGACCAGCACATTGAAGCCTTGCGGTACTGAACCATGTCTCTAGTGACCGCAGATCAGTAAAATTGTGAAATTTTAGACTCTTATTTAGTTAAATTCTACGCAAAGAAAAAAGCAGCAACGAAAGAGAAGCAGACAAAAATGACATTGAATTGTTTGGGAACTAAGACATGTGCAAGACAACCGGAAGCGACAACGGCACCGAGGAATCCCAAAGTGCATCTGTGACAGGGCTTTTTAGCATGCGCAGAAGTTTTCTGCGCATTGGTGATACCGTGAATTAACGTAAATGGCAGTTTGACATGTTGGGTCTGAGAGAGTTGGAGCACTATGCATACTGAATAAACTGAACACAGCTGTTATCAAAGGAATTCTCATCACTAGAGGGCAGCATTCAAACTTCAAACTGAGCACTGTTGAATCACAATGAATATCAGATACAGATACAGCACAGCCAAATGTACGCTTGATATTTGCTCTAAGCCAGACATGACAGTGATACAGTCAAACCTGTTTACAACAGCCGCTCAAAGGAAACATAAGGTGTGGTCGTTATAAGACAGGTAGTTGTTGTAGACAGATATTACATACAAAAAGTAACAATTTGTGCTCTTTTGTTTTGTTTTTGTTGCAAGTCCTCCAGTGGAAACAAAATCTGTGGACAATTGTCACATTAGGCAAGTGGTGGTTCTGAACACATTTTCTTTGAAGGAATTTCCAAGTGGTGGCTATGAGTTTGTGAAGCATATAATACGGTAAATTCTCCCCTACGTTTTCTCCTATCTTTGCCAATGCATGAGTAACATATAAATTGCTCAGGAAATGCAAAGAGACTCACTACTTCACCAGATCAGGAATGGGAACAAAAAATACTTACGCAGAAAAGATATATTTCTTTCTTTCAAGAGCTGCACCAAAAGAAATTCATATTCATTTCCAACAGAGCTGGAATAACAAAAAAAAAAAGCTGGTCAAGGAAAACATACTGAATTGTATAAGATGATTGTACACATGCTGCAAGCAAATTGTTTCAAATGAATCCTACTGACACAACTGATGATTGATAACTTTATGACATTACTTTTTTTCTAAAACTAAAAATTATTTTAACGAGTCACAAGCATTTTTTATATAATTTAGTGGTGAATTAATTTTATGGAAACAGAGCTTTTTCATTTAGAAAGAGGAGGGGACAGTGCAGTACCTTTATTGCAAAATATATATGATAGCAGTCTGTGGGCCATAGATAATGATCAATTTAAATGGATTGGATCAAATAAATTGACTTTGACATAAGGCATACTGTACCCATGCCATATATTTCATGAGGTTCTTATTTTCGCGAATCTCGCAGGCCAGATGCTATTCGCAAATTTAACAACATGCGAAAATACTAACTATGATCCCGACCATGCATACATAAATTTCTCAGTTGAATACTGTATCGCAAATTCAACACTTGCAAATTTGTCGGGAAGTCCCAATTCGCGAAAAATTAGACTCAATAAATATATGGCGCATACAGTATACACAATAAGCAGTTGGCAAATATAATTGAAAAGAAGGGAAAGAGAGGAAAAAGTATTCTTTTAATGAGACAGTCATTATAATCTCTATTTTCTGTCCCATGCATTCATTTCAACTCTACTTCGGAAAGAGTGCAAACAGATGTTTCAGAGAGGCAAAGTATGTGGTAGCCATAAAGTGTATGATACAGACACAAATAGCAAAGTATGTACTGTACTGTAATGGTAAACCCTACAGGAGGAGTAGCTTTTCAGTCACCCGATATCAAGGGGGCATTTCGTGAAGGAACTTGTCGGATAAAATGTCCGACAAGTCAATTATATCCGACAAGTTTTGAGAAATCAGTCAATCAGAGGAAAGAATTTCTCAAAACTTGTCGGATATAATTGACTTGTCAGATATTTTATCCGACAAGTTCCTTCATGAAATGCCCCCCTGAATCTGCTACCATGAAAAAAAAAAAAAAAAGGTGCGTAGACAAGGATACTGCTTGATACCCTCAGCATATGGTCCATATGTCAAATCCTGCAATGTGCACTGTAATGGAAGAAAGTCATAACTCATAAAGTCAAGAGAGAGAGAGAGGAGGTTAAAGCAAATAACCATCCACTGTGAGGGAGATGGTACAATCTAACATAACTGAGGCGAATGGCAGATTGTATCCATTGCCGGAGAAATAGGAGATTATTATTTGCTTTATATCCCACATTGACTGACAAACTTGAGATTTGATTTTTTTAAAAAATTGCAGATTTGTATTTGATAATCATGCTGAATATCACAACAATGGCAGTACAACCGTGGTCCACAGTATGACTGAGACATTCTTACGCATTCAACTGCATACAGAGCACAGATTCATTTGGTTTTTTTTTTAAGTGGAGGCTTTAATAGGAGCTGAAACATATGTTGTATATCTCATTGTTTCTTTTTAAATAATAGTCATCCATAAAGAGTGTTTTTAGCATCTGAATTTGATTGATTTGCAATTCTTTTTTCCTCTTTTGGGGTGAATAGAAAATCTGAAATCTCGGCAAATAAAACACTTCAATCCTCTGAAAAAATTGCATACATACATAATATATTTTATTGTATTATATATGCTTCTAACAGGAAAACAAAGCAAAAGCGAAGAATATGAGGGCAAAATGCCATTTCATCTGCTGGATCTGGACTTACAATCTGCACTTGGTAGGCCAGCACTGGATCTGCTATTAGATACGGCTCTCTTAGTAACTGGGTGACCACTGACTTGGGTACTGGAAGACAATCAAAAATAAACACATAGAATGAATAGACAGCTGAGATACAATGTACAAATTGCAATGTATGACTTCTGCAACAGAAACTGGCAGTGACATTAAATTGCCATTCACACTGACGACCAAAAAGATACTACTACTACTACTACTACTACTACTACTACTACTACTACTACTACTACTACTACTACTACTACTACTACTACTACTACTACTACTACTACTACTACTACTACTACTACTACTACTACTACTACTACTACTACTACTACTACTACAACTACTACAAATGATGATGGTGATTATTATTGTCTTTATCATTGTTATTATCATAATTAACACTGCTTATATAGCACATAACACAAAGTGTATATGTCCCTATATGCTCATGAAAAGGAAAGATTATACAAGAACACACAATTTCAGTTACAATGATGCTGAGTTTCTGGTTTTTTTTTTAAACTGCAAAATACTGCATTTTCAAGTTAACGGGTAATAATGAGTGTATGCTTTGCATCGCATTATCTATAATATATCTCGATATAATCTACAGAAACAAGAGGACAACACACTTCACACCCGCTGCGTCATTACTCATTAATTTGCATAACACATGAGCTTTGAAGGGGATATTTTCAGATTAAAGGGCTCATCAGTGGAAAGTAGGCTGTCCATAAAAAGCATCGTAAAGGGTCTGGCTTTTAGACATCAGTCAACATTTTCCCTACAAAGGGAATTCTTTTTCTGTCATTTGCCATTTAGAAGTCCCACTTATCTAAATATAATTTTGAAATTCAGGAAGGTGCAATCTGAAAGAGTAATACGAAGACACTACTACGTGTTGTGGATCGTAAAATACAATTAAATCTGACATCTGTTTAACTGAATTCCTCATTGTATTTCAGGAAAAGCAAGTTTGTTTTTATCGTCTAACTACATTATAGTGTAAGAATCATTTATTCAAAATGCCATTTATTGTATCCTACTTAGTGTATCGTACTTGGTGCCAAGACGAAATATGCCATTTCAGGTATGTGACGCCTGTATGATGCCTCTTAAGGGTGCAAGTATAATGTGCCATAATACGCTATTTAGGATCCATATGTGAGGTGTTTGGATGCAGTTGGGTGGCTGATTTTGTCTGACAGCAACCTTCCCCCCCCCCCCCCCAGCACTACTAGCTCGTTGCCGTCATATGTTTGTTTTTAAAGAAGACATTACATTTTCACATTACCTTCTTGATTAGAGACTTGCCCCTGCAATCCTTCTACAATAATCCTGGCTATCATAACAGGAGGGAGATGGGCCTAAATAATACAAAGAAAAAGTACATGTTGAAATGAGATAAGACAGTAATCTACGCAATAATCCTACAATTTATATTCATTCCATCTTTCTATTGAAGTTTTTAGCCATTTGAAGATTGGTCCATCGGATGAAAAATAAATGTGTAATTCCATGAGCAATTTACAATACTCATGGCCAATGTTAGATCATCTTTTAAGTTTACCTGTTGTCATACTGATGATAATGTCAATGCCATTTTAACAACTGACATCTGAAAGCCACAGATTTATATCTCATGGATACACCAAACATGAAACATAATAAATACTTTTCAAAGTGCACTTGAAACTTTTCAGTGATACCTATAGTGTATTATCAATGTCATCAAGGAGTATGTGTCATGTGTGTGTAAAATGACATGTGTGAGGTCTTACCTCTTTGGCAATTTCTGCTAGTATGGGTGCAGTTGGGTTCCCAGCAACTCTAGCTTGGTACCTATGTATGAAATAAAAAAATAGATCCATAAACTTCAAAATTTAGCTTCAAATACCAAAGTCTGCATAAGAATTACAAACATGCTGTGACGTGAAACAATTTAATCAAGAAATGGCAAATTACAAACATGCTGTGACGTGAAACAATTAAATACTTGTGGAGCCATCACTGGTTCAAACAGCCAGTGCAATGTTATAAGCCATTTACAGGCACATACATTTAATTTGCGCTAAGGTGCATTCCTTTACAGAAATTAATTTTAGCTGAATTATTGTGAGACATGTCTTCCAATACCTGTGATCAATTTTGATGCACAAAAAGATGGTGTATGCCAAAATTTACATGAAACATTTTTTTCTTAAAGTAGACACAAAGGATGCTGATTTAAGCTTCTCCTTAGCTTTGAAAACAAGAAGAAAAAACAAACTAATGACTGGGATCTACGAGATGTTTCTTAATCTATTGTGTTTTACAGTCAATCAAGATATGTTAAATCTGATTTCATCTATTCATATAAATGGTTATGATGTAAAACCTGGGGTGAAACTTGTAAACTGTCACATATTTCTGCATTTTCCCAAATTCCACAAATATTTGTACCACTAACCATAAATATACCTCAAAGTATGGAATCTATTCCTTGAATATCCTTGCCCTTGTGTTTGATAACATGAGGCGGATATGTTTCTCAAAACTTCTTTTAGTTTCCTTAAATGCTGCATTAATGCATAAGGACTTGCAGTTCCATCCATTTTAAAATCTTCAAATTTTCATGTAAATGATACAAAATATGTAATTACAACTAATTGTGATGTAATATTCACTAGTAGATGCATCACTTTGAATAAGATGACAGTTTGTTTCAGTTCAAGATCCTTTACATTATTTTTCAAATCACTGATTTCCAGAAACTAACAAATAATAGAACAAAATTGAATCGAACAGTAGGGACAACAAAACAACAAAAACAAACAGATTTTGTGCGTATCTTTATATACTCACATTTGGACATAATAGGCAATCATATCAGGACTGTTGTGGTGGTGTAATGTCTGCCTTGTGATCATCTGTGTATCATATGTGAAAATATGACAAAGTTAGTGTGTACTTGCTAGAAGCTACACAATCAAGGGACCTTGTACTCACCAATACGCACATGTGCGTTGGGGGGAGGGGGAATGGAACAAAATAATTTGACATGGCAGGATACAGTACAAAATATACAAATGTTACCTGTCTGGTACACAAAGAAAGCCCCGCTCAAGAAACATATCGAGGACATAACAGGGCTCGACACTAACGGTGGCCCGGGGCCACCAAAAACGCACGTCGGGCCACCAAAATATCAGAAAGGAAGATTTTGGTGACCCGATTGGGCCACCAAAAAAGTCGGATGTTTGCCTTTAATTTTGGAAATGAACGGCGGGAACAATTGGCTCCGTAAGAAGCTGAAATATATGTCAATATTTGCTTTTTATTTTAGAAATGAATAACGGTAATATTCGACTCCGTATGATACTAAAATAAATGTCGGATGTTTGCTTATACTTTTGGAAATGATTAACGGTAACATTCAGCTCTGTACGGTGCTAGATTTAATGTCAGATATTTGATGTTGCTTTCGGAAATGAATAGGGATATCATTCGGCTCCGCGGCTGGAATGAATGTCGAATGTTTGCTTTGACATTCGGAAGTGAATAATAATAATATTCAACTCTGTAAGATGATAAAATAAATGCCGGATGTTTGCTTTTACGTTCGAAAGTAAATAGCAATAACATTCAGCTTCGGAAGATGCTAAAATAAACGTCGAATGATCCCTTTGACGTTCGGAAATGAATAACACTAATATTCAACTCCGTACGATGATTAAATAAAATAATGTTGGATCTTTGCTCTTACTTTTGAAAGTAAATAGCAATAACACTCGGCTCCAGAAGATGGCAAAATAAATGTCAGATTGTTGCTTTTACGTTTGGAAGTGAATACCAGTAACACTCTGCTCCATACGATGCTAAAATAAATGTCGTATATTTGCTTTTACATTTCGAAATGAATAGCAGTAACATTCAGCTGCGTTTGATGGTAAAATAAATGTCTGATGTCTGCCTTGACGTTTAAAAATGAAAAACAATAACATTCAGCTCCGTATGATGCTAGAATAATTGTCAGATGATTCATTCACTTTCGGAAGTGGACAGCAGTAACATTCGGCTCCGTACGATGATAAAATAAATGCCGGATGTTTGCATATAAATTTGGAAATGAATAACAGATTGTTACTTTTACATTATTTGGAAATGATTAACGGTTTCAGTCGGTTCAGTTAGATGCTGAAATGAAATGCTCCCACTTTCTCATTTCAAACGGAAGTTTTGACCACGAAAATAGCATAAATTTCAATATAATCTATAAGCCTATTTGCTAAATCTTAGAACTCAGAATAACGGTAAGATGATTGAATTTTCTATTCACTAGTGTTGGACATGGGTACCTGTATTACTTCAGTAATGCTTAATATTTATGTTTCTATGTTTAGTAGGACCGATTTAGTTTTTTCATGTTTTTCTTGATTTTTTTTCGGGCCACCAAAATATACAAATTCATGACTTTGGTGGCCCGATCGGGCCACCAAAAATAAAAGTTAGTGTCGAGCCCTGCATAAGTAGTTCTGTTTTAACAGAGCCTTTCAAACCAGAGTTACTGTGACAACATCCGGGCAATCTGTTTCTACCCTGCCTGTTAAAATGGCTCCCGCAAATTTTGCTTGGACATTGTGGTAGACTTTTGCTAAATTCTACCCTGGCCAGCTAGGGTAATTATCCCGACACTACCCCGACAACCCTTCTGTTAAAACACTCTCGTGGCAACATTCTCTCGATACACTCAACATGCATGCTGATAGTCCAAACAGAATGACACACCGCTTGCCGATCACATGCATGGATTGTAACCACACCCCCCTTTGTGCATGAATAGGTAGGATGTTATGGAAACCTACTTGGAGAAGGTTTTCAGTGTGTCTGTAAAATGATACCTCTTACTCTCTCCTGCATTTTTACTGTCCAACATCGAGGAATTTTTATCTCAGGACATTGTCCAGACTTTGTTGGGATATGGTCTGTTAAAATAGGGCTGTATACTCATAATACTCTCTCAAGTTGTTTTATGAATATAACTCTAATCTAAAATTTGTGCTTCACAGTTAACCCATTGAAGACTAGTCCCAAGTATACTTGGGCAGGCGTCTATTGGAGATGTGTGCTAAAGAAAATCAGTTCGTCCTCAGTGGGTTAATTATAGTCATGAAGGTATGTGCAGCCCAGTGCATTGAGCTGTGTTATGAATACAAAAATTATCAAATTGAGTAGATACATTTTTGTACAATGCATATCTTGTTAGATAAATTTTACTTGAATTTGACAATTCTTCTAAATAATTACATCACAGTATTAGCAACATATAGAATCTGCTTGACAATGCCTGTATAATGGCATACCATAGGACAGGTAATACAAAGCTAGTAATAAACAAAAACAGACTTGATTACTTTTCTACCGGGTTGGTTAACTGGGACATTATGATGAGATATTAAAATGTGTTTTAAAGATAATAAAAAGTTTTGGTACCTCAAAAGTTTCCTTGAATTTCCTTGTCTTAGTTTGTGTTTCAGGTTAAAGTACCTTTCATATAACTAACACTGTGAGACTTACTCGCCCCAAAGTGCTCTCATGTCTTAGTAATCATGCAATTAACTGCGACCAGCAGCCCCATACGCATAGCGTAATCGGGCTTCGCATTGTAGCATTCAGGATCATGACAGATTTAGTATCGCAGGATAAATGTCAACTTAAAATCCCAAAAATTCTTCAATTTGAAGACTTACCAATTAAGGTGAAGTATTGAAAACAGGCTTCGGGCAACGTTTGGTTCTTCCTATAGTCCCTTTCTGTTCGAATTGATGACTGAATAAGACTCGGCCGAGAGGACCTTGGGAGAGCTACCTGTACACTGAATACTACAGCCAGTGCATGTGAACACATCACATGCGCACAAATTTCAAATCCATCAATGGATCAAGATGTTTGTGTGCACATGCGCTGGCCGTAGTAGTCAGTGTATGTAGCTCTCCCAAGGTCCTCTCGACCGAGTCACATTCAGTCATCAATTCGAAAAGAAAGGGACTATTGGCAGAACCAAACGTTGTTAACGATACTAATTCTGTCATGATCCTGAATGCTACAATGCGAAGCCCCATTACGCTATGCGTATGGGGCTGCTGGTCGCAGTTAGCTATGCGTACAATGGGCTGCACGCTGCTGGTCGCAGTCAGTGGTTTCGTACAATATTCATCGACGCTGTACGGCGACGGCTCTGGTACGAAACCATTATTGCATGATTATTAAGACATTAGGAACTTTGGGGCGAGTAATTCTCACAGACAACGTACTTTAACGTGAAACACAAACCAAGACAAGGAAATTCAGGGAAACTTTTGAGGTACCAAAACTTTTTATTATCTTTAAATTCTGAATGAAGCACAAAGGCTCATCTAAGGACATAGCAAAAGGGGGGCAGTTCTAAGAAAAATAATATCTTAACAAAAATTTTCACATTAAAACTGAATGAATATTTCATCTCAGTCGTGTGCAAACAGTCAATTATGCAATCAAAGCTTGGTACATCATAGGAATGTACCACATACACTGATCAGATGCCTGGCAATTTGTAAGTACATGTATAGCTCTCTGACTTCAATTACCTGAAAATGCTGGGAGTAGATGCTAACCAGTGACGCATGTGACACACTGAGGAATGAAAATAGGGAACAAAAAAAAAAAAAAAATGATTTCCAGGTAATGCTCTGCTATTTGTACATTAGTAAACTTGTTTATGTGTATGTGAAGTACAGCAAAGTGTTTCAGTTCATCTCACCTTGCCTACTACTGTAAAAGTGGAAATGTCCGCGGTGTTGAAATTTTCGCGTATTTTGCGCTAACCAGAAACTTGCCCACAAAAAAAAAATGATTTCCAGGTAATGCTCTGCTATTTGTACATTAGTAAACTTGTTTAAGTGTGTGTGAAGTACAGCAAAGTGTTTCAGTTCATCTCACCTTGCCTACTACTGTAAAGGTGGAAATGTCCGCGGTGTTGAAATTTTCGCATATTTCGCGCAACCAGAAACTTACCCCAAAATAAAAGCACAAGAATATTTTTGCTTGCCATATGTTCCCGTACTTACTGTCTTGATTCAGCGAAATTAAAAACACGCGACACTCTCCTTACCTGGCCGAGCGCGAAAAAATTAGTCGCACAAAAATATCCACTTTTACAGTAACAGAGACTCCAACCTCAAGCACCTTCTGATTTGGAGATTCTCCCACATGAACCCCTAGCAAATGGGAGACTCCAACTTGATGTGCGTGAAGTCCCTTGGGTCATTAGGGTTCTAGATGCTCTCTCATGCTATCTCACGCTTATTTTTCAACATAAGATGGCACTAAGCAAGTAATAATTCAATGATTAAAGTCATATATTTTGGCTTAATAAAACTTCACTTCATATATCATATGCAGATGCTATTCATGCATGCATATGAAATTGACTGGCATCTACAAAACCATACAAGCAGGAGACACAGAGACAGGGCGGGAGAAATTTAATCTCAATCCGAAGAATGGGAGATTTCGCGAAAATGGGCTTTCAGCAGGAGATCTCCTGTCGAAAGTGAGAAAGTTGGAGTCTCTGTACTAAATACAGGGTTAGACGAATTTTGCATAAGCTATTATATAGCTTATACAATGTACATTATACTTCTAAAAGTATTATTACGAAGTAAGTGTCATACTATCAAACAAAAAGCCAAAAAAAAAAAAATGCAGATCCATGACAAAGGCACATGTTGATCATTTCAAACTACTCACCAGTCTTTCTCATCAAATTGACACTATTAAGCATTAAACATAGCTGCTGTGCAAAACAAAACAAAACAAAACAAAACAAAACAAAACAAAGCAAAGCATTCAAATGCATAAATCGATGTACTACCAACTTACTTTGGAAATTTAGACTGAATCTGCTGAAGAGATTCTGCTGTTCCATCGCATGCTCCATCTGTAAGACTCTCTAAAATTTCATAATATTCTGCTACTTTCATTGTGTTCCATTCAGGGTAGTTACTGGCTCAACGCAATCCAGTCAAGGCACCATTTAATCTGGAAAAAGAAAAAAAACAGACAGTTTAAGACACAGCAGTGATACTAAGAATATGATTTTTCACCAATCAGTAAATCTGACAGTTTAAAATCAAATTTTATCTTATAAATATTATCATAGCCAAAGATACAGGTGTACATGTACCTACAGCAGCCTAGAAGCAATCTCTACAATCTTAAAAGGCGTAAACTAAGACAATAAACAGTAAAAATTTACAACAGTTTTATCAATTTCAGTTGGCCATTCAGCCATTTAGTAAATGTGATACACTCATCAGTACGGTATGCAAATAACGCATAGGTCTGAGTGCATCAGTCGGAATTGTGTGCATAAGGTAACTATGGAATGCTAGGTTTAGGCTAAATTCCATAGTTACCGCACACACACTATATTCCGACTGATGTACAAAAAGACATGTGCGTCATCTGTGTTATAGAATGGGCGATTTTCTTGCCAAAAATCCATTTTCTGTCACGTTACCCGATGACCATTTTACTGGATGCATTTTCTTTTGGCTTGCCATAGACGAGAGCCCAAAAATCATGCATCCAGTATTTACTGGATGCATGATTTTTCTCAAAACCATGCATCCAGTAATTACTGGATGCATGATTTTTTAGCCAATAGGCATCTTGTACTGAGTGCACAAACACTTGCTTAGTGCGCGAACCTCTGTTACACGTGCGCGTACTCTTGCTACAAGTGCGCGATAACATGTTTATCACTGTGACTCAGCATGCGGGCAGTAAAAAAATCAACACAGGATTCTCGCCACTCATTCTATAATATACATGTATCAATGATGCATGGGTCTGAGTGCATCAGTAGGAATTGTGTGCATAAAGGTAACTATGGAATGCTTAATCCACAAGGAGAAGCAGAGTAGGTTTAGGCTGAATTCTATTACTTACTACACAGAATACTAGAGTATGTACATGCATATTATTCCTACTGACTTACAAAAAGACACATATGTACTGCATTCGCTTTCAAGAAGAAGATGACAAATTTTGCCCAAAACCCATTAAATTGTTTTAATCCTTTTTTTTGGCTAGCCATAGATATTAGATGAAACCTCAGGAATTATTGATGCATGATTTTATTTATTTTTTTTCTACTGATGCATGGCTAGTCTAGCCACCTTTTGTCAAGTGCGCGAATGCTTGCCAAGTCCACAAACTCTTTGTTACAAGTACACATAACAATCTCATGTTTACTGTGTCTATCGCCAGTGATCAAGCATGATGCATGCTGCCTGTAAAAATTGATCTTACCACGAATACATCTAAATTTACATGGTTCTCGACCATGACCAATGAGACTGCAGGATTCTCTCAACCTAATCTAGAATCTATACTATAGACCTTTATGTTCAATTGCGTGGAGTTTTAGATCTATTTTTAGAAAATATTGCCTGCCAATGGTTTATTGGTAAAACCATAAATATGATCAGATTGACAGATGAATTTCTTTATTGATGCAGTGAACTTGCTCTGCGCCGAGTCTGAGAATGTCAACCTAATCTATTAGGACTAAATTTAGGAGGGTTTAGGGGAGTGCATATTTCATCTGGATAACCTTGCCATGCCAATGTCATTATGATTTATGTTGTTGCATACATGCATGGTGACATCTAGACAGAAAGATCCGTCTGTCCAGAGTCTTCTTTTATTTTTTTGATGTTATCGCTCTCCTCTGTAGACATTGTGAGGAGGGGATTCCGTGAAGCCAGACGCAGTCTCCGCGGAACATATCCCCAACGACCAGATAAGTTACTGACCGATCTTTCGGTCAAGGCCAAGGTGACATCCAATTTCTAAATAGGACATGATTTTATTTAGATGGAATCTATAAATCTAATTAAATTTATGGCCATGTGCATCATCACATGGGTCCGGGCAGGCGCAGGCTAACTATGTATATGATTAATACACAGCCCTGTCTAACTTTTCTATACTGTCACTGACACTGGATACACTGCACTGCTAAACTGCGACAACGCGAACTGTGTACAAGGAGCGCACCGGGAGCTGTTGTTACACTGCAGTGACTGCTCATGCACTGGTGACTGCTCATGCACTGGTAACTGCGACGCCCAACGGCTGGCGGACCTCGGCCGGGTTACGCTACCTACCACGCGAACCGAAGATAGTAACTTTTATTATTTAAGCCACGTAAATTTACTAGTAAGTGAAATGTTTCGCCTTGCTATGCAAAACCCATCTTACCTAGCCTTTTTTAGTGTAGTGGTAGACCACCTAACTGTTACGTTAGAAGTGCTTGCTTGGCTTGGGTTTGGGCTTGAACTTTTCACTTTCAGAATTCTGACACGTCCATATACGACGACCACGGGGATATGCATCCGAGGAAAACTTGGCTTTACATTCAGACACCTTCAATGTTTTTCACACAGTTGTTTTGTTGCAGCCCTATGGTTTTAGGTGTTGAATGCGCCCTTCACATGCCAACACGCAAAAAACAATCTAGAAGATCCCCTGAAAAAAGTCTAAGATAATAACATTGTACAGTACTATTTTAGCTTGACTAATTATATTTCAAATTTTATGATTGTTTCAATATTTTATTTTTAAAAAAAAATTATTTATACAACAAAATAAAATATTTAAACGAAAAAAAAGTCACATAAAAGGACAAAAAAATTAAATATATAAATTTTCACAGAAATACCCAGCCCTATCTAAATTGGCACGATTGTGAAGAAATTCGCGGACGTCTCAAAAATATCCTCCGTGTCTTTCGAAATCACTGAATTGAGCATCTTGAGGTAAGACTTGTAAAAGCCTTTAATAATGAGTATCTTGGATAGGCTGTATTTTGCGATATTAACCTGCATGTATTGCTATACCATTAATTTGGTGAGGGTGTCAACAACAAGCTCAGGTAAGAGTGGAGAAGGTCAGTCGGTAGGGGAGGGAGTGGTGAGTGTGTCGGTGCGTGGATGGAGAATTAAGTGCACGACGTTTGTTCTCGCTTGCGCACCATGCATGCACTACCGTACAGTCTACCCAACGTACAACAGAACACTCACTGCATGGTACTATACTGGGCTGCTGGATCACTGCTGCTGCAGACATGACGGATTGACGGGGCCGTGGCGTGGGCGCTCCTTGTAGAAATTCTAACGCGTTAGTGGTAAATTAACACTGTTATCTGTTCGCATTTGGGCTAGTCTAGTCGCAGGTAGACAC